>NW_027040826.1:1167500-1197500 GCF_037179485.1 Ochlerotatus camptorhynchus | reverse complement strand
AATGGTGCTGAAATATTTGAGCAGTAGGGTATGAACCAGCGATAGTAATTTGTGAATGCGATAAATCTTCTTACTTCGTCAGCATCTGTTGATGTTGGAAAATTTTGAATTGTTGAATATTTGGACTTGTCTGGTTTGATACCTTGGATAAAAATATGATGTCCTAGGTAGGTCACATCAGGATATAAAAAATAACATTTGCTTGGATTGAGTTAAAGATTATATTTTCGAAGAACCTTAAAAACTGTTTCCAAATTTGATAAATGATGATTTATCGAACATCCAATGACGATAACATCATCAATGTAAAGAAAAGCGCATTCCGGAGGGAGGCCACTCACGCCTATCTGAGGGTATCTGGAACTTCTACTCGTTCACTTTGACTTGAACCGTGGAAGAGGTGGGAGTGCGAGTAATTAGGGGCTGTTCATAAACTACGTAGACAGTTTAGGGGGGGGGGGGTTGACAATTATTTACGGCCCATACAAATTTTAAAAATTTTGTATGGAAAATTGTCTACGCAGGGGAGGGGGGGTGTCAAGAATCCCAAAAAAACTGTCTACGTAGTTTATGAACAGCCCCTTAGTACTTAAGTGTACTTAGTGTCGCGGTGTGTTTTTCGTGGTAAGTGTAGCAAAAAAATATAAGCAGTCCAAAAGACTGAATTTAATGTTACATTTCTTTTTCCTTTCCGTTAGCCTGTAGAGTACAAACGATAAGTCATAAGTTACGTGCGGTCAACTTTTTGTGTGTACAAAGTGTGTATTATGGTAAGGTGAAGAATGTCTTTTGTATGGAGATTTATTGTAATGTGTCGAACAGCCGTTCGACGGCTTTTTGTGCAGGATCGGTTTTTTTGTTGAAGTTTGCACCGCATACAAGGCTTTGCTTGACACATCGCACCCATGAGATTTGATTTCGCTCTCTAGACCCCACGCTTCCATGTCAAGGTTCCCGGTTTGAAGAAGAATCAGGAAGGGAGACACCGTGACCCTGTTCTCCGACAGAGCGTTGGTCAAATCTGCCTATATCCACCACGCGAACCCACGTGCTGTATTCATCGACGACGACCCCCTCGTCGATATTTACGCCACCGGCAATCGGAGCTAGTTCAGTACCAACTCGAAGGTCGATTGGGAATTTCTTCACAACACCAGTGACATCGTCTTTAGGAACCCTTTTGAGTTTTTTTTTCCTTGATTTGTTTTCCGTCTATCTTGTTTTCCGTGCTGAGCAGCAATGCTACCGACGCCAAGGAGGCAGCTTCCACAACTGGACCCTACATATCGACCCATCAACTCATGAACCGGGGACCAACGGCTTTACTTTCTTCCAAAAGAAGGCGTGATCAGAGCTGTTATACCTCAGAACATCCCTGCGGAACCGACTGGGAATGAACCCAAGCCTGCTGGGGTTAGAAATAATCAAGCTTATAACTACACGCTTAACCCTTGTGAGTTGTTGTGAGCTACTCTGCGGATAGCGTATGATTCTAGCTGAATGATACATTTTGTTCTAGACCGCTTGGTAGTTTGAATTTGCCACTGGCGGTTCAAATGAAGGATGGTCACAAACATTAAAATTATAATCATTCGGTATACGCAGGAATTTATGTGTGTTGAACAATTTTATGCATGATTCGACGTCCTCTAAAACCCTGTTTTGCATTGATCAGTACCCCAGTATATATGTTAACGTGAAAAAGCACACACATATAAACAGCTGTATTCTACGAAATTACAAGAAATTTTTAGTGAAACATGTTTTGTCCATAACGTACAAATGCGATTTTTATGGGGGTTTAAGAGTTATGGTCTGAAGAACAACATGATGTCTAATAAATTTCGTATAGTCCCAACTTTTTAATCTGCGGTTATGCAAGGAAATTCTTTCGTCATTGTTGCTGTTTAATCTTGATAGCCAACAATTTTTATTTGCAAAATATTGTAATTCTAAATATTCTGCAGTTAGTCAGAAATTTCCCTTCATAAATCAATCATTTTACACCAAACAAAAACATTTTTTTTTCTGTCACACTTTAATTATTTATAATCAGTGAATGAATTGAAAAAGTAGTGGAAAAAATAAGAAAAATAGACAAAATGAATTTTAAAGACAACTTTTTGTAAATTCAAGTTAAAGCTCATACTTTAATCATGACTTAATTTTTACTTATTTGGTACTCTCTTAACCATCATCTTTAAACATTTCAAATAATTTGTATCATAATTAAGAGTTACGGCTGTTTATGCGTGTGCTATTTTCCACGAATACACCCTTTATATGTTTTTACGAGAAATGTAACGGTAGTTCTAACAGTGGTCTGTAGCATACAAGCCAGTTTCTCCAGAATGATTTTTTTTTTTTGGTGAAGGTTCACAAAATGATTTTCTAGCCTCACTGCATTGGTGGAATCAAATTTAGCTATCTTTAAAATTCTTGTGATGAGTGCATTATAGAATCTGATCATGTGGTAAATGATTTACAAATTCTGTTTATCTTTTACACCCTTCCATTTGCTGATAGTGAGAATTTGAACCTATTCATCATTTCAAAGTACATTAACTTCTGTAAACCTGTTAAGTTGTAATTAATTAATTGATACGAGATTGGTATTCTTCTGATAACACACATGCATTCTGATATTCGCATGTTAAATATAATATCTTCAAAACTCTAAAATAAACACACCAACTGGAAGAAATCACCAGTTGGGCTAAATTTATTATGTACAAACATCGAAGAAATTTCATAATATTGTTGGTTTGCGTAAGTTTTGCGAAATTTACGATAGAAGTCATAGTTTGAATTTACGTCATTGGCACAATGTCAATCATTCGGTGCTCGCCTACTTCACATGAATCAACGCTGTGCACTTGCATCAGCGATTGTCGGAAAAGTCCATCGCATCATCCCGGCGGAGGCCTAAGAAGATGAGCTGTATGTATATATACATAGTCTATACTTTGCCAGACGATTTATCGCTGCCAGACGGCCAGAGACAAACCCCGCTGCCATCCGACGATGCACTCAACTCTTATTTCACACAGTTTGCGCTGAATTTGCTACTGTTGCTGGGTATCGTCCTGTGAATGCATGCTTGGTGTCTCGACGATTTCTCCCACCGTCTGGCGGTTGGGTTTGGCTTTATAAAGTGAAAATGTTTTCATTTTTTTCTGTTTTTGCAGGCAGTATATTTTTTTGCGCGGTTGTTTTCTTTCACATTTTTTACATGGATGGGCAAGATAGGGTTTTCAATATGTTAACTTTAATAATTTCCAGACCTCAGTCTTGGTCAAGTATTGATTTGCCAGCACCTATACATGTATACATTTGTATATGGTAAAACTAGATGCAACACTCCGAACCTTAAACTGGTTGCCCTAAATCAATGAAAAACATCCGAAAAGAATATTTGCAAGCTGTTTTCGAGAGAGGATGTGTCTGATGTTTCTTCTCCTGCCTCCTAGTTCCAAGCCGACCAAACGCTTGAATTCTTTTTATCGCTCCACGGTGGTGAATATTTTCGCTATTTTTACAACAACGCGCTCGAAATTGCATACATCTGATGGATTTCCCATTCAGATTGTATAATGAGAAAAAACAACCACACTTGAAAAGTAATGACGAAAGAATGGACTCAACCCGGCGTGGCGTGATCGCTATTCAGCCGTGCAAGGCAGTGCAACGAACTTGAAATGGAATGTTAAAAATTTGCTAAACTCTGTTCAAAGTGATTGACGACGTGATGAGTTTTCCTGTTCGGTATCTGGAATGATTAGTATGTTAAAATAGATTAAATTCTTCATTTTACATAGAATTTATTTTTATCTTCTTCGATTCTCAAATTCCGCGAACAAAATGAGAACGTGAAACTAAAAAGAGACAATTCGCAGGTCATCATACACATCATAACTTCTGAATGAATCCAGATGTGCAGTTTCATTCACTTTGATGGTATTTTTAATTTCGCATGTCGCTCTTACAACCTCGCAGCTTCTGGTCACATTCATCACAGCTGTCTCGTTCTTAATCCACAAAAAAATGTTATTCCTTTTTGTTAAATGAAAAATGGAACTCCAAACAAACAACTGAGTGAGAAGAAAATACGTTTGGCTCGCTGAGTTTTGGAGTTGTGTCGCTGATTATAAGCAAGCAAATATCAATTTTATTGTTATCTGACGTTGTTATCTCATGAAATTTTCCAAAAATTGTAGCCAGCATAAATAATGTAAGGAAAGCGTCAGCATCTACCAGCATGAGATTTCAGGAACAACTGAAAGTCGTGATAGTTGGATGAGCTAGTTGAGTGAACCAGCGTGTATGTAAACACCCCATAAAGGATTTCCGGCCGTCTCTGCGAAAATTGCAGATGGTATCTTCGTTGAACAGCCTAATGGGCTGTTTATAAACTACGTAAACCAAAATTTTATACTTTTTAACCCCTCCCTGCCCCCTTTTAGACTATTGATATTATCTTAAAGCCGTCCCTCACCTCCCCGAAGTCTACGTAGACTTATATAATCATGGAAAAAAAAAATCAACACTAGAAAAAAGCCTATCATTGTTGATCGATTCTCTTCATCGGTTTTCTCCTTCGCGAATAACCCGACTACAAATGCATTTCCCATTGAGTGTGTTGTTTCAGGCGCAAGCTTACATCATCTTCTGTCGAACTGTGCTGCGAGCTTAGCGAGAAATTCGTCTAACCGTGGTAAACCAAAGAGAAAGTCAATGAAGAGAATCGATCAACGAGGATGGGCCCTTTTCAAATGGTACGCGAGTATTCATAATTTAAAATCGACATTTGCAGACTTTTGCATTATTCATTATGAATAAATTATTATTAGTTCTTCGGGCTTGTGTGTTGGCATCCACAACGTTCAGAGACAGTTTTTTGAGATTATTGCTCCTCCTTATCATGCGTAGTCAATTGTCTACACACTATTTTCAAAATTTGTATGGGCCGTGGATAGTAGCCAACCGTCTACGTATTTTATGAACAACCCAATTGTGGTTTAACAGTTAATTTTTAAAGAGTTGTTTGAACTTATTTAACTATTTTTTTTGTTTAAATTTATTTTAAAAAGCTCAACCGAATTAACTTTACAGAGCCGAGGATTCTTGTTCACTATACAATACATCTTAAAACTATAGTCAAAAGGTAGAACACGATAAACATTTTATCTTCGGCTATCCAATAACACTCCTCCACCAGAACGGGAGCGGCTTCCAATGGTTTCATTGTATGGCAGATTCGCTCAAAATATTATTTTTTCACTGTTGGCAGCTCTAAAACCAAGCAGATGCAGGCGAGGTTTTAGTCGCTTGCAGCACTGAAACATCGGAGAAAATAAATAAATAGTAGTTTGCGTTCTTCGTTCGAATATCAAAAATTTAACTAACGATTTTTTTAAAACTTGGAAATTTACCAAAATGGCAGCGTTCGAAAAAATGCCGATTTTACCAAAAAATCCTGTGTTAGATTTTAGATAATTCATACAGATCTTAGATACTGGAAAAATTGATTTTTTAGACCCACCAAAAACTTTTCAAACAAAAAAGAGAGCAACTTAGTCAATTCAGAAAACAAGTGCACTGTGAAAATAAAGAAAATAGTGTCTAGAACATACAATTAACGAGCAACCGATGTATACAAAATTATTGTTGAAAACCCGATTTTTTAGGAGTATTAAATATTAAAAACAAGTATAAATCGTGGATCACTAGAAATAGAAAATTGCTTCCTTCAGCAAAGCTGTTTGAAATGAATTGCTCTACAATAGCGCTGGTCTGTATCATATAATTAAGTAAGTGATATAAGGGTAGTTCATATGTTTTTTTTTGATGCGTTTATTTTTCCAGGCTTATTTTCTGTACCTTTGCAGGGACTTCATTCATATCTTTATGAGTTCTAAATATTAACGTTTTATTAATTCTTAATAGAATATCATAATGCTAGACAAAATTGTAGAACCACACATTTGAAGATACTTTGCTAAAGGAAGCATTTATCTATATCTAATGGTTCACGATTTATACTAATTTTTAATAAGTAGCTTAGCGTGGCCCCTCAAAAATCGGTTGTTCCACAGCAACTTGTTATGCATTGATTTCTCGTAGAAGGTATGTTTAAAGCACATTTTATTATTTTTTTAAACGAGCTTAACAAAAAAAGACCTTCACAGTTTTTACATCGTCAATGTATGAAACTACGATCTTTCAAATACAAGTAATAGCATAAAAATCCACTTTTCGAGAGAGGGTATAAATATTTTTGGAAAAAAAATCCCTTATTACCTTTACCGATACATAGGTATTAGAATCGATTTTCACACGTCTTGCCATCTGTGACCGATAGCCACCCACACAAGGTATCTCACCTGTATAAAACATTCAGAATCGATAGAACTCGACTCGATCTGGCGCGACAGTTTGATTACGACATCGTAGAATCAAATTGAACATCAAAAATCGACCCGGCAAGATGAAATTTGCTGATGTTTGTATGTGCGTCTGTGGACGCGTTTCATCTAGGCAAGCTTTTTTTTCGAGATGGCTTATTCGATCAATATGGTTGATAGCTCGTTTGAAAGGCCCCATTGCGCCATTGATCGCTATTGAATCTTTCCTCGATCTGACTTCCGGTTTCAGAGATATATAGGGCAGAATGATTTTAGTTAAGGATTATTTAAAAATCAACGGTACACTTTATCAACATGATATTTTTAACAGTAGAAATACCTCATCCATATCCACTTGTGAAAATTTTTTTGACTTCTGGTTCCAGAGATTTACAGGATATAATGATTTTAGTTAAAGATTTTAACAGGGAAAGGTTTTGCATTAGCATTAAGCAAGTTGCACAAATTCGTATAAGTCCTAGACCATTTTATGTTAGTACTGCCACCTCCGTCCGGGATTGATCTCGGCCTCTTAGATGAAAGTAACAGTATCTCCAATAATCGAGAACTGTCCTGGCCACAACCTTGCAACTGTTGGGGATGGGAAGGATTTTTAGTTGGACACTTACTTTAGACAGATGCAGCAAACTCTACGACTGCTCATAAGTGTCACAGGTGTTTGGAGTGGGGAGGTTAACACACTTAATCTATCTCGGTAAAATCTCCAAAAGCCGATAACCTCGGCATTTACTTTTGCTGATATCTCTGAAAAATATCTGTTTGTTAGCTGATATCTCAGGAAAATGTTATTTGTTAGCTGAGTCTCGGCAATTGTTTTACTGAATCTTAGCAAAATGAAGTGCAGAACTACTCGGCTGTTGGAATCTCGGCGAAACAATTTAAGTGTGAAGGTCATACGTTCGGTAAACGTTGCTGGCAGATTTACGGTATCATTGGTTATGTTATATTTATGTTTCAAAATAAAGTAAATGTATATGTGTGAGTGTCTGTGTGAGTGTTTTAATAAATAAAAATGGATAGCTGTCACCAATTTTGTGATGTTGAAAGCTGCTTTTTGCTCTATTTGAATTCCTTTATGATAAATTCATGGGATTCCATTGGGTTGGGTTTCTAGCCAGTTTCAAAATTTTCCAGATTTTGCAGACTTGTCTTCGTCATTGGTGATTATCTAAAAGTTTTCTGTGTAAAATCGTACTAAACTCCAACCGAAACTACCAGAAACACGAAAAAACGGAATCAATATATTTGACAGGAGAAACAAATCACGTCCGTCTTCGAACACCGCACACTTCGATCTCTGCAATGTAATTCCACAACAGAGAAAGGTTTTGCAGCTGCGTTTTTAACGAAAGACAAAGTCGATGAAGAGAATCAATCAATGCAGATAGGACTCTTGAAATGTTTATCTAGATTTAATTCGGTATTCTCGCGTAACATTTGAAAAGAGCCTATCCTCGTTGATCGATTTTCTTCATCGACTTTCTCTTTGATTTACCACGGCAACATGAACGAAGTTCTTGCTAAGCTCACAGGACAGTTCAACAGAAGATGATGTTAGCTGTATAGTCGCTATACTCATAACCTGGCGGAGAGAATCTCGGGAACCAATTGAGCTGTTAAATAGCTTTTTTTTTTCTTTGATTTGTTTTTTGTCGATCTTGTTTTCCGTGCTGTGCACCAATGCTACCGACTTATCAACTCATGAACCGGGGACCAACGGCTTTACTTCCCTTCGGAAGGCAGGCGTAATCAGAGATGTTATGCCTCAGAACATCCCGGCGGCGCCGACTGGGATTGAACCCAGGCCTACTGGAGTGAGAGGTAATCACGCTTACCACTACACCACCGGTGCCGCTTGTGAAATAGACGACCAACAACAGAAAAGAGCACATCAGCTATTGCGAACAAAACTTTCGGAACCCGTTTTCTCGTGGCTTAAGGCACGCCCACGCAAACTAACACCATCTTTGGGGAAAATTTCCCATAATCGATGAGGATGGTAATTTGCGTTCGATTGGCGAGGAAAGAATAATCAACGTTTTGTTTATAAAAATTGATAGTACCATTTCAATTGTTGGTCTACAATATATTGATTTTTGATAGATCGAAATTCAATCCACCAGACTATAAATATAGCGAATATAGTTAGCTTGCGCCTGAATCAACACACTGAATGGGAAATTCATTTGCAGTCGTGTTATTCGTAAAAGAGAAAATCGATGAAGAGAATCGGGCTGATAGATTTTTCCAATATAATAAGATTGTATATAATAAGATTGTGCTTAAAGTATGTAGAGCACAATAAAGCAGACTATGTATAAAGTCATGAAGCCAATGAGAAGAAAGTGATTTATATACACTTCGCACTACGTAAAACTCATATTAGCTCCACATAGATAAGCCACAATTATATCTTAAAATTATTGTCATGTTAGGAAAAAACGCGAAGACATAAATCAATGGATAATTGAATTATGATTTGGACTCCAATTGAAACTAGCAATTGAGCAGTGCAGAAACTGAGACCAATAAAAATAAAAATATCCATTTAGGCCTCGTCTATCTATGGATAATATCAAAAACGAGATTATAATGTGTAACAAAGGTTCTATTCACCTGGCCGGTGGATCAAAATGGGTTTTTTTTAATGAAAATCGATTATACCTGTCCAACAAAAGGAGATAGCAACTTAGTTGCCTGGGTAAAAATGTGTGCCATATCAATTTTAAAAAGTGATTAAAACGTATCTTTTACGAGAAATAATATAAAAAGTTACTGTTGAAATTCTCAATTTAGAGGGACTACCCTAAGTTACTTATTTAAAGTCAGTATTAATCGTGAACAATTTGAGAAAATGAAATAGCTTTTTACAGCAAAGTTGATTCAAATATCTAGTTCCTCAACTTTATGCCACAGTTGTCTATCACGAATAATCAAAAAGTTGGTATTTAGAACTCATCAACCGCAAAGACTTTCTTAATACCTTGAACATAAAAAGATTGGCTCTTATAAAAGAAAATACTTACCCAAAAACACTAATGATGCAGGCACAAATAATAAATTCTACCCAAATAAGGCTTCTGGACCATAGTGCATGACTTTATCAGAAAATGTATGCTTGTGCGGTCAGTAAAATAGATTTTCCAAATTCCAACTGTACTTAGCAGCGCTTTTTCTCACTCCAAAGGACAGGGGGTTCAATCCCAGTCCTTGGCTGTTAGGCTCGGAAACAGTTTCCAGATTCGCGAGCCGGCCGTGTGCTGACGGACGTTTTAAGGTCCAAACGAAAGAGGTCCTGAACGCTAAATGTCGCTAGCCCACACTGGCTTTGCTATTCAATTCAATTACACCAACCACTGCACTTAGCACATATCACGTCTTGACACACGGACGCCTGATAGAAAAGGGGCCTATTTTGGCCGTTCTTCTCCACTTTTCCTTTTCCGTAATCTTGCTTCCTGTCTTTTGGTCTCTGTGTATGCTTCTTTGGTGAACATAACGTAACGACACAACATTTTTACAGCGGTAAGGTTCTACAAATTCTGTGGTATGTGTGTGCAAGAACAGTACAAGTTTATGTGACCAAACGGTTACAAAACGGTAAAACTCTCTCGAAAATCCAATTCTTAACTATTCAATTTTGCACAGCTATGGGGAGCAGGGTGTTGTTAAATTGGTTTCAAAGTATCAGATGAACGCGTGTAGTATTCATGGATCCACCCAAAATTGTGGGTGACATAAAAGTATTAGATAAGTGCATAGAATATTCATAGGTCCATAAGGTGACTTCATCGGTCAATTGGTTACTTAAAATCAAATCGTAACGGCGCCGGTGGTGTAGTGGTAAGCGTGATTACCTCTCAGCCCAGCAGGCCTGGGTTCAATCCCAGTCAACGCCGCCGGGATGTTCTGAGGCATAACATCTCTGATCACGCCTTCCTTCGGATGGGAAGTAAAGCCGTTGGTCCCCGGTTCATGAGTTGATGGGTCGATAGGTAGGGTCTAGGTGTGGGAGCTGCCTTCTTAGCACGTCGGTAGCATTGGTGCTCAGCACGGAAAACAAGATCGACGGAAAAAACAAACCAAAGAAAAAAATAAATAAAATCAAATCGAAAAGTGTTTTTCTGTTATTGCTATATGTGAGAATTATCAGGAAAAAGGATTAAAATAATGTTAAACCGTTCCATGTTGGGCTCATAAACCCAGTGCAATTATTTTCCATCATCTATTAAACTGTCCTTGATAAGCGACAACGATAAAAAGAAATGGCTCGATTATAAGGGTGATTCGATTAACCGAAGTGAATTTTTTTTCAAGCCTCCGGATTATCGAGTCTGAACTGTACTTTAAACATATTGAATATGAATTTAAATTCTCGTAAAACCTTGTATTCTAAAGGGTTTTAGAACCCAAAAATGGTCACCCGTTTAAACCATCATCAACTGCATTGTGTGTTTTACAATGCGCTATTGTAATTATCCAATAAATTAATGGTGATAAAAATTGATCAACCACCACAAGACCTCAAACTTGTAAAAAACGTTAAATACCGCCAAAACTTGGCCAAAACAGGAGCATGGCCAATACGGAAGCGTTTTCCCTAATATGAGAAAAATAATTTAAAAAAAATGATTGGGTAAATGGCTATAATGTTGGCCTATGGATCTAAGATTGGGCCCATCGCCAAAAATCTGCTATTTATTTATTTTATCTAGATGACCGCGTCATTGGGACAGTACTAATGGATATTTTTGGTCGCTATTGAAAATTTAGTCGATTACTGAATTTATGTATGGGCCCAAATAAGGGGCATTTAGGCTGACATTACATCCATTTCCCCTACTTTATTTTTTATGTTTTGTTGGACTCTGGACCAGTGTTGGCAAAATCAGAAATCAATTGATATTTTTCCGCTCTCATGCGCTCGAATATCACGCGTGATATTGGAACAAAATATCATGCTTGATATTGATTTTACAAGCTCCTTTGATATTGCGAGACTATTCACAACGTGCAAAAATCAAGCTCAGAGTTGACTCGACACAAAAATGATTCCATTGCTCATCGTTTTCTTAGAAAGAGAAAGCATAGTTTGCTATCTCTTTTTAATCTTTTCCGATGGCAGACGCGAAGGGACTGCTGCAAGCCGTTATGGAAGTTTCGGCTGCATTCGGGTGTAAAGCAAAAATCATTAAACTCAATCTCACCACAGTTTGGTGAGATTTGCAGTTGGTGAGTTTTGTTAGCTTGATATTCCGAGCTGCGATATCACAGTTTGCGAAATCAACCGCAGTTGTTTGCTTGTTGATTTTTGTCTACGAAAATCAAGCGTGATCTTGGGCTTTGTTGAGATTTGATTTTTTGATATTTTTCCAACACTGCTCTGGACACTGTGCCCGTTTTGATTTTTTTAATATCTCAGCCAGTAATGTATAAATTTAACCTTTTTGTCTGTCACTTCAACGAGTCGTTGCTAAGGCACACTCCAACAGAGCTGATAACAATAATTACAGGCATAACATTTGATAACGGCACAAAAGCATTTTCTAAACAAACTTTCTAAGCCCCTTTACACGCGAACCAAAGTACACCGATGGAAAATTAGTACCTCATGTTGAATTGATGAAAATATCCAGGTTTTTGACTTTAAGATCACAATATTCAAAAAAATTATATTTTGTCCAACACGCAATTTAATTTTTTACTAGTGAGGATCGCTTCCGATTTTGATAATGATGGATTGAATACTCAGCGTTGATGAATATCAACAAAAGCACCTTCTTCTTCTTCTTCTTCTTCTTCATTCATTTATTTAATGTCACAACGAACATCAATCGAATGTGCAGGAAGGCAGCTTTCACACATGTGTAGGATATCGCACCCATTCAACACACACATGGGCCGGGATCAACGGCTTTTCTTCCCTTCCGAAAGAAGACGTGACCATAGATTTTTATGCCTCCGACCTCGGCTAGGATTGAACTTAGACCCATTGGGATGAGAAAGCAGTCTCGCTTACCAATACACCAAAGGCGGCGGCCAAAAGCACGTTCGTCGATGTACTCATTTGTTCATTTCGCTCGTACAAGACTGCGAATATTTTTGTTTCAATTAATCTACACTGATGTATAACGCTTGTGACGGTAATTGACAGAAACAGACATTGCACTCCAAACGACCATAGCAGTTGAACAAAATTAGTTTTAGTGAAGTTTAAATCGTTTTTCTTTTTTTGTAAATATCCCCACCATTGGGAGACTTGATCCTTTAAATGAAATGGTTTGATATTTAGTAAGTTCAAGTGAATATGATTTTCTTTCACAGTAAATAATTGTTTAATGAGAGTACTTTTGCGTGAAAAATAAAGAAAGTTGATCAACCAGCTAAGGTAAGTTTTTACCCTTCTTGACACTTGACCAGCCAAAAACCCATAATTTGACATCAAATCGCTCAATAATGGAAAATAAAATCGATTGCAAGTCATGTTCAACGCATCAACGCACCTGTGTGGATTATGTCTCTCCCTGGATCAAGAATCCCCACTTTCCCCTACGTTTCGTGGCATGACCAAGCATATGGAACCATAGTAAAAAATTATAGGTATCTCCCGAAGAGCGCAGTGCCCTTCAACCAATTGAGCTGTTTTTTCCGTCGGCGACTAGTTTTCGGTTGACACTAATCACAGACAAAAACCATCTCAATTGGTTGGAAAATGGCAGTAAAATACCGCGCTCTGCAGGGAATTTGTGTACGTTGTTTCATTTTTATTACGGTCAGACAAATGTTGAAGCTCACGTGACGTAATCATTGTTTCATATCGTAGCCCTTGGTGGCGATTCCATTGATTGTTTTCTGTCATTGTCCTAGTAACAACCGTTCCTTGCATTTTGTGGTGGACTTTGAATACAAATTGGAACTAATTAGAACTCACGGACAACTGAAGCCTTCAATGTCTAGTCTTTCTTTTCAATTCTCAGGTTTTGACATGAACACTCACACTATACGGATACATTTTACTGCGAAGGGACCTATAAGTTTTTTTGGTTCGTTTTCACTGGGTGGTTGACCGGCGTTTGCTGATTAGAATAATTTGACGATTCGGATGATTTCTGCTGTGGGTGGATCAATTTAAATTAATTCGAACCGATTACCTTGGCCGCTCCAATTCCCCACTTTTTACCTACAAATCAGCGGGAATCCGCCCTCCTCGCAAAAGTCCAGTACTCTTATTGAATCGAGAACGAAGTCAGAAAATTTTACACTGTCGAAATTCATCTTCTGCTATCGTTGCCGCTATGGTTCCCTAGAGAAGCAGCATCAGTGCCACAAAGCAAAATTATATCAATTAAGTAATTTCAGGCCATGAATCTTAATCCATTCGGGATGGCAGTACGAATTGGTGTGAGAGCTGGAAAGGAAAAGACAGAATGGAAAGGTGACCTCTCCACCACCGGACAAAGTCATCACCATTTACTGGTAATTATTAGCAGTTTGTCTCTTGTAATTTCCTCTACGTCGACAACTGTGTTCAAGGGGACACTTTAAGGAGCTGTTGTGGCAGTGTATCGTATATTCTAGGAAAATATTGTTCTTCGATCCAATTTTAGAAATATTCACTTTTTATGCACTGAAATTAAAATTAATTATCTTAATGATATTTGGACATCTGAATCTCGTGAAAATTGGGATACGATTGATAGGAAAAGCGCTTTCGTTGATGAGGAATCTCTTTTTTGAGAATGGTGAGATTTGTTAAATTGAATTTTCCTGATTGGTGTGGTAGATTAAAGGTGTCATAAAACACGTAGACTTTAAATGATCACGTCGGCATTTTAAAACCATGTTAACATTTGACACCGAACAGTTCAAACTATCCCACATTTATGAGCATCATAATACCGATTATTGATCACATAAGGATTAATCGCTTCCAACGAGAGCTCTCAATCTTGCAAAAGTGTTTTCCACTTTCCATTCTAGGTCACTTGACAAATCTTCATTGAAGAAATATAAACTCAGCAAATAAATCCACTTGGTAATGCCAACAGTTTCGTCTCCTCATATCAGTGCAAGTTAAAAAGAAAGCTGGGTTTTCATTTGCCAAAAAGGGAATTCCGTACGAAGAACACATAGGAAAAGAAGTAAAATGATAGATTTCCAAAGAACGCTGCTCATAGCGAAGAAAGGAAAATGTCAATGATCTCTTAAGCAGCTTTCAGCAAAATACATTTTTTCCAATTTTTCAACGTCTCTTTTGGATCGAACGCGCGCTGCTTTCGCTCGGTTACGGATTTTCTTCCATCAGTCACTTTTTTGTCATCGCCCTTAAAAAGTAGCAGATTTATCTCTCCTGCCTGTGTTGTAAAAATCAGCTTTCGCTTCACCAGGAAAACATCCATCCCTCTAGAGGCTTGATGAGAACTTGAGTGAAGCGAGGCAAGTCCCTATAAGTAAACCGCACAATTCTATCGAAAATATTTTTCAATCTTGCTTTTTACCTCTGCTCGTTCTCTTCTCGTTCACGATGTCCACCCCAAAGTGATGAAAACTGTGGTTCTGCAGAATTTCAGCGAAATCACTGCTGATCACAGAGCGATTTAGTTGCAGCTTCTTTGAGTTTCAGAATGCTTGGAAGGTCTTCCTCATGGTGTTGTTGTTGTTGTATGTGCACAAGCGTTGGTGGTTCTGTCGTGGATTATATTTTTCCTTACTTATTTTCTGTGGACCAGCCGCAACCGACACAAGGTGTCAGGAAAGAACGACAAATCTCGTACTTAAACCCATCAACGAGTTTAAGGAAGTGGAGGAAAGCTTGCGTCATCCCAATGAATGGTTCAAAGTGAAAAACGTTTTTGTGGTCAATCTGGTTCTGGGGAATTGCTTAACAACTTTGCCTTTCTCATTTCTTTATATCCACAAGCGATGGTTTCTAAAACAAAACTACTTATGTACGTGGGCTTCGTGGTTATTCAAATAGCGGCGTCATCCGTCATTCAGGCATATTGTATACAGCAAAAAATAATAAATTTAATATTACATCACAGTGGATGCATAACAATCGTGTCTAAAATATGGTGTAATATGACTTTCCAAAAAGGACAACATTATCATTAATACAGTGCATTAACTGACATTACGCTGCTTTTTCCGCATTTGTATATTTGTGTGGCCATAATGAATGTAATATTAAAATTTATTTGTTGCTGTGTATGTTTCTCGTAGTGATGAACATGATTGGATTCCTCCAGCAACCGGAGATTTTTTTTTTCGTAAAAAGAATCTAGCTACTGCAAAACCTCTCAAAAACCATTTACTTGGAATATGGACTTACATAAGTACTTAAATTATCAGAAATCGGAAATCGGAATCCTCTACCAACCCGATGATGTTGTTGGTTTGGATACGAGAGCCTCGATTACAGTTTAACGTTTGATTCAGACCTTATGTTTAATATAAAATAAAGGAATAATATACCTTTGAAACCAGCAGATGCATGATATGATTTAACACTTTCAAATCCCACAGTGAGAAAATATGTTATACCACAATGTTGTGGTGCCGCATTCCTACGCGAGTTTATTCTCGCAGGTAGGCTCAATGAATGACATTTGAGAATGATTTTCCGAACAATGATAGGCAACATGCCATGATAGTGTGAGTGCGCATAGAAAGCCCGTGTGGAACGCTACCACAACGCATCGCTTGTTGAGCAGAAAAACGAACCACTTTTCGATTCACCGATTTGTTTGCACTTCCCCTTCTGTTTTGTGCTGATTCTCTATAGAGAACTAATCACATTCAAACACACTTAGAAAAATTGATGTAAATTTAGGCAGCCCTAAGTATGCACCTTTAGAACTGATAAAACAATCCATAAAATATTGGAAAACGTTCCATTAAAAACATCCAAATGATCCATAAGACATCGGAAAAAATTCCTTAAAAAGTGTGGATGATCCATAAAAAATTATCAATATTATCAATATTTTATGTGAAATTTAGCAACACAATTGAAAAAAATGTACCGCTAAATTTCTAAATAATGAGCATTGAAGTTGTACGAATAACTCATTAACATATTGCAATTGATCCATTACACATTCAGCAATGAACCATAAACTAAAGAAAGTGATAAAAAAAAATTAATTTTGCGTGCTTAAAAATATAGGAATGATCCATAAATAAGACTATATCAAGAGCAAATTTTCATTATGTCGTAAGTAACATTCGCACCGATCCGAGAAAAATAAAGTTTTGTTTTGATGACCGAAAAGTTATTCCTATTTCCAATTTAACACATATAATCTCATAGTGATAGCAATGTTTAACAAATTAAGCCGGATTTTAATCATACAAATGCAAATCGCTAGCTTTCATGCTAAGAAATACTGGTTTTTGAGTCAAAAGTTATTATATGTCGTTTGGTGGCCCCTATTGTTACTTAAGTCAAAGTGTATTTACCAGGATATTCGGGAGAATTATCAATTACGTCTCCTTACGTGCAGCCCATTCATCATTTTAGGACCACCGAAATCATCTTAGCAACAAACAGTTCGATTTATTCACTTTAATAATGAGAAAGCGAAACGACGAAAGTACACTTTTCACGGGTTTCTCAGTGCTGTTACTTAAGGCAAACGGCATCTCCATAGAAATCGGGTGACTTAAGTAACATCGAAAACTATTTTGATCGGAAGGTGATTACGTCAAAAAGCAATTCGACTGGTAAATAAATTTAAAAATGGTATTTGATCCTATATTCGGACAGTATATAGTGTAATAGCAGGAGCATCGATTGACACTGATAGCTCGACTTTGTTTACCTCTGTTACATTCGACGTAATGAAAATTTGCTCTTGATATTATTCATGTTTAGGACATTATTTTTTGAATTTTGATCCATAAACCTTGAAAAGTTGCTCCACTGCTTATCTACTTAGATTTACTGTCCTGTCCGTGTATTTTAGGTAAAGGTGTGAAGCGACGAGCAAGCGTCTAGAATTAGCTTCCAAAAAGAAGATTCTATAATAATATTCTTAAGACGTGTTCAGTTCACCAACAGCCAAACTGAAGAAGAAGCAGTGTCTAGCAGTGAGCAGGAAATGTATTACTAACGCCCGTCCCTTTTGCAAAGTGAGCCAGACTGGGAGCATAAAAGTAGTGGTACAACCAACAATCAATACGAAACTAACCTATTGGTCCCAAGCAAATTGATTAACGTACCCCATTCTAGTCAAAATTCTAGTACTACACAATGTTTGTTTTGATTCGCTATGAAATTTTGACAGATAAAATGAGGGGTTATTGGATATTCCTATGTTTCGAGGGGTGAATCGATTAGCTTGGGACCGAAGATAGTACCAGAGCTGAGCCAAAAAGTTGAGCACGTTTCTTCGGGACCTACTAGTCTTAGAGTTACCTCCATGGTACAACTGTGAGAGAACGCAACTTTTCATTTCAACCAAGCGGGCTTCACAGGGAGCACAACAAAGAGCATCTGAGTATAATTTTAAGCAGTGGAAGAGAGAAATTTAAGTTAAAATGTGTAGAAAAGAAAAATAAATCCGTGTAAAAAGTGAACTTCTCCCGCGCTTTGCATCCGATCTCCGAACGTCCAATCCAACACTCTACATCATAACACAAAAAGAGTTTTAGAACTTTCAGCCTTTTTCAAGGCTAGTCCAATCCAACCACGTCGTGCCTATCCGAGTAAAGCCAATTCTAGGTGTTCGGGCCAGCTGCCCTCCTGGGAAGGAACGCGAGGACTCCTGCTCCCACCCGCGAGTACCGTCAACCGATCAGTGCAGTACAGTCCACAGTAGCTCGAACAAGAAGCATCCTATGGAAGCTTCATTTAGAAACTTCTTTCAGCTTATTCTAGACGCTCGCCCATCGTTCCGCTCTTCGGACAAAAAAAAAGACACGGGCAGAACAGTAAACCTGAGTAGCTACGCAGTAATGTAGCAATTTTCCAAGGTTTATTGATCAAATTAAAAAAAGGGTTCAAAACATGAAAAACATAAGTGTATCCCTTGACTATAATTGGAACACACCATAATAAGAACGTATATTCGGAGAGCTACGGTAACGGTCGCTGTCAGAAATGGCAGACGTCAGGTTTGGTTCTACGGAACAGTGAGTTTAGATGGGTCGGAGTAAGAACGAGAAAAAAGAGAATAAGAAAGTACAATTCAAAACCATCTACAAAACGTTTTGCAGCTAAATTAAGATAATTGCCTAAATTTGTTACTATACCTATTGTTTTATAAAATTGTAGTGCTTTTGAGTGAACAAGCTACTGAAGTAGGTAAGTTGCAAAGGGAATTCGTGAAAATATTGAATTTAATAACCCTTTATTTGCTTATACTAGATACTACAATTTGATACTAAAATCTGGTAACATACAATTTGTTCCTAAACGCTATATTTAAACTTGATTTATCCTAAGTAACTTGTAAGTAGCTCATTCTACATCGTTTGCGAGCCTAAGTAAAATAATAATTGAATTCCTAAATCCTAAAGCTAGCAAAATCTTTGTTGAATGAATGACGGAAGATAACTCTCGGTTTGAAAAATCTCTCGCTCAGCCTCCTATTGCTTTTCATAGAGGATTCTCTTCCTCCAGCGCTTTTCTCCTGCCAGTTGAAGTTCTAGGGATTCCTCCAGGCTGACCTCATTGGTACTTCCTTTTCCAGATTCGGATCCGGCATCCCTCCTCGCACTATTCTGTCTGCTAGGTGGTTTCTTTGGAACAGACTTCTTGGTTCCTTTCGGCACTTTCAGCATATTTGGGCACTTTGAGCACGTCTGCGAAGCCTCCTTTACAGCTGTTGTCTTACCAGCACAACTATAATGGGTCCAGAAATCGCAGACATCACACTGGACCATATAATCTACGTGTTTTAATCGCTGTTCTGTTCTTCACTCAACCGTGGTGTTGATCCCTTTGACATTTTGAGGTTATATCCGATGTTGTTCTTCAAGAATGTTCGGATTAATCAAAGCAACTTCCTCATAGCAGTCTCGTTTTGGACAGCGGTACATTTTTACAATTGTGTTACTAAATTTTACATAAAATATGGATCATATTGATGTTTTTTATGGATCATTCACACTTTTTTAAGGATTTTCTCCGATGTTTTATCGATCATTTGGATGTTTTTTATGAAAAGTTTTCCAATATTTTATGAATCATTTTTTGATTTTTATATTCAAAAGTATGTTTGCCGTAAATTTAGGTGCTCTGATACTGACATATACGAGCGTCAATTCTGACATAATTCTGACAATAATTTAGTCATAATAGACGCGGATCAAACGTACTTTCGAATTTTTCAGTCTCGAAGCACTTAATTTTACATGACATGTTTGTTTACGTCTCATCCTTAAGATGGATTCCGTCACGAGTAGGATTAGGTATTTCTAAGTGTGAAGCGTAAGCGTAATTGGTTGAAGGACGCCCGGGAAACAGCGGTGTATGGACAATACCACCCACCGCATAGATGGAAAGGTTACTGTACGTAGATTGGACGTAAATCTAGTAGAAAAAATAATAATAACGCTCTGGGATTGCATCCAATTGGGTTTACGTCTTCAGTGGTTTTTCTTGGAATAATTGTTACTACAATGTGGTGGATAAAAATAGTTCAAATTTTGGCCACTAAGATTCCTTAGCCATACCAACTTTTTTTTATTTCTCTCCATTGACGTTTGCTTTTAGGTAAAGTTGTAGAACTAACCAATTTTATTAAAAGTTACAGAAAATAAAACAGCTGTAGATCTTCAAACAAATGAGATACATGAAGTTTAATAAAAAAATTTGAATTCACGTTTTTAGTATTATATTTTGAACAATCGTCAAAGGAATACTTTTATCATTTTTCCCCAGCGGCGCCGGTGATGTAAAGTTATTACCTCTCACCCCAGCAGGCCTGGGTTTAATCCCAGTCGGCACCGCCGGGATGTTCTGATGCATAACATCTCTGATAATGCCTTCCTTCGGAAGGGAAGTAAAGCTGTTGGTCCCCGGTTGAGTCGATGGGTGGATATGTAGGGTCCAGGTGTAGGAGCTGCCTCCCTGGCGTCGGTAGCATTGCTGCTCAGCACGGAAAACAAGATCGATAGAAAACAAATCAAGGAAAAAAGAAAAATAATTTTTCCTCGATCAGTGTGATCAGCCAATTTTTACCAGATCAATGCTATTATTTTAGAGCACTGAAAAAAAAATCATCACATAAAATTTTATTTTGAACGCAAAATTCACATCAAATACAACTTTATTCCTCAAAATGTCTCAGAGGTATATTGAGATATATTTGAGATATTTGGATGTGTCTAAATTGTTTGAAGATGTACAGCTTTTACGTCTTAGGCAACTTTTCATAAAATGTTACGTACTACTTCTTAACGAAAGAGAGCAAACCTCTATCTTACAAAATAAAAGAGCCAAAACTATAACTGTTTAAATCCACCAAATTGTAGCGCTAATGGTTTAATTAGATTGAGGAAAATCGTGTCTTAGAGAAAGTTTGTGTACATATTTGAAATTAAGTGAAATTAGGGTGGTCCCAAAGCTTATTGAATTAAAATTATCAAGTTTTTAATTATTTGAGATAGACCAGCATAAATTATTTTAAGATACTTTGATTGACACACAAAATTTCTACCTCTTATGGTTTTCATGTTATACTGGTTTAAAAATGAAAAACTACCCTTAAAAATCAGTTACATTAACTATTAAAAAAAAAATTAACGAATTTTTTTTTCTTAAAATATATGATTTGAAATAACAAAAGCACAAGAAGAAGATTTTTGTGATACGAAATTTTGACTGAAAGAAACGATTTTTTTTTTGCCGACCAATTTTTGCGCGTTCCAGTCTTTATTCCTAATCGCCCCCCCCATTTGTCGTTAGTTCTCTTTAACCACAAATGTAGCAAGCAAATTTTGTCTGTTATTATAAATTGTCTACATTTAACAGCCCCATGGAGCCGTTAATGCCAACCTCTTTCAAAAATCGTCTTGACCTAAGAGCACTCGCGTCACCTTCCACCAGAAACTCGAGCTCTCACGTGTTGTTTAAAATATTACATACACCTACACGTGTTGTCTCACGTGTTGTTTAAAATATTACATACGCCTACACCTCACGGGTACCTGGCGATTTACGTGAGGGGAAAAAAAAGAATATACGTTGCGATCGACCTTTCGATTATGTTTACAGTCCAACTTTTGTGTTCATAATGTGATAGAAAAAATGTGTTTACATGTAATTTGTTTTTAGAAATTTATGAAAAAATAGATTTTCTTGGATTTTTTACAGCTTTTCCCATAGCTTTGACCACAAGAGCAACTGAATTCAATCAGTAGCAATGTGGCTTCATACTCCTTCTTCGGTGAATCGAGAGCGATTGAGGGCACCCTTATTAGCTAACTGCTTACGAAGAGCCTTTCGTTGTGTACTGGAGAAAAATGTACAACGCCACGCGCCGAAAGCATTGCTGCTGCTCCTGCTGCTGCTGACGACCGAACGTAACCACACGCGGTGATTGAATAAACTCCGTTCGGCGAGACCGGATGGAATTCGATTTAGAAATCTGTGTCAGGTTAAGCGCTTTTCGCAGGCAATCGGTGATAATTTTAACATTTGTGCAATTTTCAATAGATACCTTTAGAAAATTGATAAAATCTTAATTTCACCAGATATGTCGAAAAATGTCCTATCGATTGGCTTGTTTAGAATTAAAATCTATTAGCTATTTACAGAGTCATAAGTAGTCAAAAGCTGACCACTTTTCGTAACACGGTTGAAATTACGGTATTTTTAAAATGTACCAAACGACGTAATCCTGCATAAAAAAAAAAAAAAAAAAACAAATACAAAAACAAAAAGATGTTCTGTCTTGTGCAAAGCGGTGCGTCTCGAAGCGCGTGCTGAAGTATCTGGGTTTGAAGATCGATGACCGGCCAAGCTTCAACAGCCAAGTCGAATATGCCTGTGAGAACGCTTCGAAGGTCATCAACGCGATAGTTAGAATTATACCGAAGGACTCTTCCAGATAACGTGCTTTCGTCGAAACTGAGGTATGGAGATCCAACCTGAGCTGCTGTGCCGTTGTTACGTCAATGGTGGCGATTCGAAGCTGTTCAACGCAAAGTCGTCAGATACGCACTGCGCTATCTTCCTTGGAGTGACCCACTGAATTTACCACCGTATGCTGACTTCTGTCGTTTGCTGGGTTTGGATACTCTTGCTGAGCGACGAAACGTATCGCAGGTCGCCTTCGTTGCTAATGTCTTGCTCGAAGAATATGATGTTACTGAGCTACTGGCCAAAATTAATCTGTATGCTCCTGCCCGAACACTCCGTTCGAGAACCTTGCTACATGAAGTAGTACATGCAACCAACTATGCTGCAAACAGTTCATTTGTCGCCATGATTCATCAATTCAACGAAGTATCGGATCCAGTCTTGTAAGCGGTCACCGTAGTTTTCTGTGATAATCGACTGCCGAGACAAATTTTCTGTGATAATCGACTGCCGAGGGGGGATCATCATCATCATTATTCCTTTGTTTCCAACACTTGCAAAACAAGCTATCAAATTACAGTACCAAACTAAAATGTAATCTGACATGCTCTGTCATACGACTGTGTCCCTAAAGACCGTCGTAAATGTATGTACACTCAAGTCTTTTTTACACGGTTACGCGGAAACAAATCCGATTTCATTTTCATGAATAAAAAATCATGAAATGAAAAACTTGCCATCCCATGAAATCGTAACAATGATTCATGATTTCGTCTTGGAAATTCATGATTTCATAATGCAGTGGAATCAAGACCACTACAAACGTTACACGTACTTGGCAAACCGTGTTCATAAACCACACTACATAGGTATCTATTATACGCCTTTTGTCTTCAATCTTATACAAGTACTGATAGTCTAGTGGTCAAAGTATTGGTTCAATGATTTCAAGGTTCTTGATTTGAATCCAGTCTGATGCTTTAATTATTATGTTTACATTTTTTGGTTAAAAGTTAAAACTATGAATTTAGCTCATAATTTCAACTCGGATGATTCATGTTTTTGGGAATGTTTGCTGCGTTACGGAAAAGTTGCTCATGATATCATATATTATTATTTATGGTGTATTTTCATAACATGAAAACACGCTGTGTGCATGAAATCATGAGTCATTTTTCTCATTTCGGAGATCGGATTTTTTCCCATGTAGTGCCGCTTAATCGCGATTTACATGGTACGTTTTTAACGATTTAATACAACCTATCGACTTGATTCCAATCACATTATCCGTTTCAAGATATATGTAATCGAATGGCATCCTTTAAAAAAATCACAATTTTTGGTTTAAATACAGACATTTATAAAATATGTCTATATGCACCATAGCATGCTATAATTTCGAATAGCAGCAAAATCCTATTTTTTTCTTTATATTTTAGCATGTGAAATATCAAAACCTCGTTAAGTTTTTAAAAGACCTGAGTGTATTTGAGTTTTTCTCATAATAAAAGCTGCTGATGTTATGCTTGTGTGAATTCTGGAAATAGCAAGCAACGATGTCCAGGTAATAACATTTATGATCAGAAATGGTTTAATTTACATCAAATTGGGCAATAAGAACGAAATCACCCTTGTCATATGATAGTTATTTGATAATATTCTGTTTGCTAGAATGTTGTTCTACCGTTTGTGTTGTGTAAGAGAGACGACGGTAGATCATGAGACAGCAAACAGACTGTAGCACAAGGCAACGAAGCGAGTGTAGTAGAAAACGTTGGAACGGTTGATCCAACCCCTGATCAGACTTATTTGACTTTGACATCAATGCCTCCAGATTTCGTCATCGTTTGCGGTTGGCCAATTTTTTAAGTTTAATGACTGACTACATTTAGATTTAAGTGTTTCAGAGACTACCAAATCAGATGGACTACAATAATATGAAATAAATAAAAAAAAAATCTGCTTTAATTTTAATCGAAAAAATATTGGGAAATTTTTCTCTTGATTCTGTCAGTTTCCCGTTTTTGTCAGCCTAACATTTGAAAAGAGGCTAAAAAATCGGGAAAGCACTGTATACGATAATAAATAAGCTTGAAATGCGAGGAAAAGTAAGAAGTATGAGCAATCATTCATGAAGTGGATATCACCTTCCATATCCGACTAAAAAATGCAGACACATTTATTTCATAAAAGCACTGCTGGTCAGTGGGAGATGGATTGTGTATACATTCATACATAGGTACTTACATTTGAATATCTCTGTAAATCGGAAGCTACATTATGTATAGGAATAAAACTAACTGCGCTTTAGATATCCATGGTGGCAGTATTTTCGTAGAAGAGAAGCCACCCTGTTTGATTCCTGAAGCCATACTTTTCTGTGGAAAATTTAATAAAAAAAAAAAAAAAAACCATATCCAATGCAACTTGATCGTGATCCGTAAACTGGTACATTGTTATTGAAATCATTAAATCATATTAATCGATTGCAATCGATACAAGCATACTTTCAAACCAATCGGAAATATTATGGATATCATTCATCAACGAACACCTAGATCGTTTCATTTAAAAGAGCAAACACTGCCTGTTCCCATTCGTCCCTGGTTACATTGCAGGTATACAAGCAGCAATATTTTAAAATGGATCTCTAAACGATAGGTGCCATGGTCAACGTAGAAAAGTGCTGACATTTGTTGGCTTTCGAGTTACCAGGTTGGTAGGTTTAATAGTGAGGAGTGTTGGGTTACAGCAGTAGTGGCCAAACTATGGATCTCTGTTGCATGCTGCTTGTGTGTTATTTTATTATATTCATACGGTATGCAATTCGTTTCCTCGTCTGACAATTAATAGAAGATTTGTTTTTATGAAAACAAGTTGCAATGGCCCCCGGTAGAGTTGAGCACCACTGGGTTGAAACCACGGATCGAACGCCAGTGAGGGCTCTGAACGTTGTGCGTAAATTTTAATGAATTTTGAGCTTTCATTCGATACGCGAATTTTGCACGTTCATCAAGCCAACAAAAAAACTGCATGTAGCCATGAGCGCAAAAACCTACGTACGCTGCACTAACGAAAGCCAACACAAACACTATTTTCTAACGGTAGCCTAATAAACGCTCACTAAAAAATGGAAAAAAAAAATTCTTGGGGTTGTTGTTATTTTGAGTATTTGCGAGGTTGGAATTCTATTTTAAATAGGAATTCCTCTTGAAACGCTATGCATTAAACTTACAGTAATAAATACGTTCGATGGCGAATCGATCAGACTCAATCTTCTCCGATTTGCATGAACTTTAGCATAAGGTACACCGGGGGAAGTTGATAAGGTTTTTTTCAAAATTGATCGTTGAGGCCCTCTGGAAAAACTATAAAGTAACACAAAACCAAATGTATCTGCATCAAAAGTTGCGTAAAAGCATCTGCTAAAAACTTAGTTTTTTATAAGGATCTTGCCCATACAGTGGGGTATGTTGAAACACACATATTACATCAATTTTACGATGAAAATTCTCATCCATTTTCTCCTATAATATGTAGAATCATGTAAAAAATTACCGTTCGTGAACTTTATCAACCCATGATAGGGATAGATTAAAGGATCCCTCGATGAACACGATGGTTAGTTCATTCAATGCAAAAGTATAACCATGAAATGATAATGAAATAAATAAATAGATTGAACTGGTCACATGATCATAGGATTACCTCAATTGGCTTACAATACATTTATATACTATCGTAAATTGAAACAATAAGAAATTTAAAGCCGGCGCCGGTGATGTAGTGGTAAGCGTGACTGCTTTCTAACACCCCGATGGGTCTGGGTTCAATCCCAGCCGAGGTCGGTGGGATTTTTCTGAGGCATACAAATCTCTGGTCACGTCTTCCTTCGGAAGGGAAGTAAAGCCGTTGGTCCCGGCCCATGTGTGTTGAATGGGTGCAATATCCTACTTAGGTGTGTGGAAGCTGCCTTCCTGCACATTCGATTGCCGTCAATGGATGGCAATCGATGTCCGTCGGTGATTGGCACTAGATTGCGGAACAGAGACCGACGTTAAATAAAGGAAAGAACAATAAGAAATTTTAAAATACATAGGCCAGCGTTTCTAAACAATATTTTTTTGCTGCAGTACAGCTAATATATAGCCATATATAACTGTATACAGATATACAGTTAAAAACAAGCTTAGTTAGTCCATTTTTCCCACCGCAGGATTTCGGAGAAAACCGACTCAACTTTAATTTGCTTTAATATTGTTTCAAGGTGGCAGTCACTGTAACCCATGCAAAAATTTGGCTGCAGTCGTGTTAGTGTTGCAAATTGCTCCACCATTGAACAAAAACAAGTTTTCGTCGGAAGGATTCGGCGCTACACTGAAAACAGGGAAGCATTTGTTTTCAGATCGTCGCCAACGGGAATGGAACTTGGACCGACAGAAAAAACAGGCAACAACATCGGCCATCAACGGAAATTTATTACTTACGGAAAATATCTACGGTTCGCTCATCTTGGTGTTGCATTACAGCTTCCATAATTTCACCTTTTTATTTTTCACAAACACGAACTTTTTCAAAGTCGATCGAAAATCACAATGGTGGATTTGACGTTTACCAAGACTGTTACCGAACTCAGTAATGGAACGCTTTGCTTACCGAAACTTCAGTAAATTATTTTACCAAAGTCAGTGATGAAGCTGATATAGAGCACTGCTGGTAAAAATGTTTACCGTTTTCGTTAAATTAAATTGAAATTACCGAAATTCGGTCATTTCATTCACAGTTTTCAGCAACAAGGCGAGAAAATATCGAAACATCTGTAATTTTTAGCATTACCGATCTAAGACGATAGTTTTTTGACGTAGGACTATGTCTTTCGGGAAGATGGGGGTATTCTTTATGAAAACCGATAGATGAAATAATGAAAGATTTTGAACGTTAATATTTAACTTAGCTGCCCCTGGACCAATTTCAAAACATTTATCACCAATCGATCAGAAACATTTCTACGCATCGATAACAATGCTTTTGACTGTTGATTTTCAAACTGAAACTATTGAAATAGTTGTAAATTTCAAGCATTGTCCAAAAGCTTCTAAATGACTAACAAATCCACCAATTACGTTTATGCATATGCTGCTTCAGCAACACAGTCATCAGATAATGGTTCCTAGATTAAACAAGTCAAAGTGACATTCGCCTCCGATCTTCGGGCGTGTATGAATAGGGAGGATGCAATTGCGGAACATTTTGCTGCCAATTCAGAACCAAACGCCCCGACCACACAAAATGTTCTCCGTTTTTTTCCTTGTATTTGTTTTCCGTACTGAGCACCAATGCTACCCACACCATCAACTCATGAACCGGGGACTGGGATTGAACCCAGGTAATTACGCTTACCTGAGTGAGAGGTAATTACGCTTACCACTACATCACCGGTGCCGCTGCTCTCTAGAATTGTAATCCTGTAACCAAACTTGGAAGCAGGGGATACTCTATATTAATTCTATTCTAACTCTTTTCTGAAATGACTTCTAACTTTTCAGGGCCACCAATGTTACGTTTTTGATAAGTTTTAACCTCCGAAACCATACTGAGTGCGTCCCTGTCGCTTCAGAGCGTAGACGACATCCATGGCCGTGACGGGTTTGCGCTTGCCGTGTTCAGTACAGGTGGCGGCATCACGGATCATAATTTCTAGGAACACCTTCAGCACACCTCGGGTTTCACTTTCATAAACTGAGAAAACCTCATCGTTGCATTCTCCTGCTGCGCGACATCGTCCGAACCGTTAAATAATACAGAGTACATAGATTATAGACTTAAAGTACAGAGAGTACAAAAGGAGAGGAGCCATTGTCGCTACTTGATAGCAAACTACTCATGATGGGAGGAGTCTGTGTACTTTACCGGCGTGTTCAAAAAGAAAGGCAATTAAAATTGCATTTGTTACATGCATGAGGAATGTAACAAAAAGTGTGCTGATGAGTTCTTTGGCGTGAATGTTCCCGAAAAGTACAGTATTCTGCTATAAGCAAATGCAAAACAAACAAATTTATTGGCAGATTTGGGCAAATTTTGACCTGTTTCATACTACTGGTCACAAATGCCGTGCCAAACTGATTTTCTGCGCAAATGATATGTATAAACGCGAACAACCACGAGCTCCAGTGATTATAGTAAAGCTTGCCATAAAGAAACCATCACAGTTCAGGGCCAGTACAACTACAAAAGAGTTGAGTTATGAAATTCACTTAATTCCAAAATAATATCCGAAACAACAAACTAGAAAATCGAACAAAAATTTCGTAGTCCAACGTCAAAAATGCGGTCGTGTCTTGTACACCACCCTCCAACTTTTTTTTTACCGAACTCATGATCTTTGTTAAAGTGTGTACTATCTAACCTAAAACACTAGGTTAAAGAGTTGGAATCGTGTAAGAAAATAAATAAAATGCAATTTCTTCTAAATCTAAATTATACAAACATTGCAGCTTGTCGCATCCTACTCTTAAAACTAGATAAATCAAGCAACTTCAGAAAGGGGACTAAACGTGAGTAAAATGAAAAACTTATTACAAACCAAACTTGCAGCTAGAGCTTACACCGATAATGATCTCATACATGCAAATAAAATGAATCTCGAACACACTTATAGATATACACAAAACACATTATAACCTAAACTAAAGGGTGTCCCACATCAAAATGCATCACGGATAAAGCGCTGTAGAAAATTACCCACTGGGTATTTTCGATTGAAAATTTGGGTAGAAGTAGTTTAGAGTGTATTATTTAAACTCCATTTTTATCACTGTCAGTTTTTTGAAAGTTGAAAAAATGGCGTCACTCGAAAAGCAACGTCGCGAATTAATTTTGCGCAAGCACTTGGAAAATCCTCAACTCTCTCATCGGGACATCGGAAAACAACTCAGAATCGTGCAGTCAACGTTGAGTCGTGTGATTAAACGTAACTACGAAACTCTAAGCATCGAACGGAAGGAGAAATGCGGTCAGAATGCATGTTCTATTAGTGATCAGGATCACAAGTGTGTCGTGAAATCGTTTAGCGGAATCCCAATGCTTCTGTCAGGGATGTGGCCAAAACAGATGAATCTGTTCAAGTCTTTCGTTCAGAGACCCAAGGACCGGGAGGGACTGCATACGTACAAAGTGCAGAAGGCTCCAAATTGTGACGAACGGCAAAATACGGTGAGAAAGTCACGGGCCCGGAAACTGTACACCCAGATGCTGACGAAGCCACATTGTTTCATCATGAATCAAGACGGACTTCCGGCAGCCTCCGGGGCTACTGTTCTTCATCGACCAGTACAAATTTGATGTTCCGGAGGAAGTAAGGAAGCAGAAACTTTCAAAGTTTGCCGAGAAATACATGATTTGGCAAGCGATCTGCTCATGTGGCAAACGGAGTGCACCGTTCGTGTCTACAAAAGCGTCTGCAACACAAGGGTCCTACGATCTTCTGGCTGGATCTAGCCTCGTGCCACTATTGAAATGCTCGCATAGAGCGTACGGTTATGGATT